>NC_053159.1:34552500-34562500 GCF_016835505.1 Polypterus senegalus
TTAAATTGGTTTGGATATTTCAAATATAGAGTGTTTTAATTCTAGCTGTTCAAATCTTGTTTCCTAGAGAACCCTCCTTCTTTAACTTGCTTTTGAGGTCATAGCTCACTAAAAGTAACTTTTTTCGTGACCATTTTATAAATTTAAGTGCTTAGATATTGTACTATTAATTGCCTGAGATGATGTTTGAGGTTGGTAAAGCTAATCCTTAAAATGTTTTTTTTTTTTTTTCTTTTAAACTCGCATTGCTTTTATTGTGCTCTTAAAGAGGTTGTTTTTCTTTTTTTAAGGAAATAGCTCAATAACTTTAAACAATTTAACGTCTCTTGCGATATAATGACGGAAGCTTGTAAATGCTGAACAGAGTTTGTGGTTTTCCCCATTGCCTGTTTATTCTACCTTAACTAAATTATTCAATGTCTAGCTGGTAGAACTAAAGAGCAAGTATAGTAAACCAATACAAACAAGAAGAAAATGCAACCCATTCTTAATCACCTACAAATTTGTTCTCATGTACATTTACATACTACTTACTGAACATCAGAGTTATGAGAACAGCAACCAAAAATCCTAAAGATGAACCTTTTGTGTGAAGTGTTGGGGACACTTAGTTTGTTTTTGTTTGTGATAAAGACTGTAAATAGCTTTTTGTTAATGGCTTTTTCCTTTTAGTCTCTTTTCCTTTCTTTTTTTTTATTGTAGTATGTAATGCGTTGCTGCAAAACTTGGTCGGTCCCCAGTTATTCAGAGGCATCTCAAGTGCTTTGTTTAATTTGCTTGCTCTCTAACCTGTTTGACCTCTAACCTTGGTGCTGTTCTCTTCCCTTTCCCCCTCTGTCTTTATAGAGAGGTCTGAAGAATGTATTTGACGAGGCTATCCTAGCTGCTCTTGAGCCGCCTGAAACTCAGCGAAAACGGAAGTGCTGTATATTCTAAAAAACAAAAACATATCCGACTCTCTTCTGCGACTTCCTTTTCCCCTTCTGTAGAAAATGACTCTTGACATAAAATAAAATCTAAACAAACTAAAGTTGCAACTTTTAAAATTCCTGTGTCTGCTTCCTATTACCTTCTAAGGAATCTTGCTTTCTTGTAAATGTGTGTTCTTTTCCTTCTTCCAAGGACAATTGCCTGCGTATCTTGCGTCATTTCATACTTGGTTCCCGGAAGAAAACTTTCTTACATTAGTGCAGAATTACAGATTAGTCATTGGAGTTATTTAAAAAAAACATGTTTCATTCTGTATTCAAATGTTCTTGGGGGGTGGTCTTTGTCCACGTTTTAGCAGTGTTCTGCACCTTTAAAGTAAGACATTGATCCAGAGTATTCTCCATATTTCATATCCGTGTGTTTCTTCCTTATTTTTGTACTGTTACTGTTCAATTGAATGTCAGTTCTTTGAGGTTTGAAGCTGGTTGTTTCAGCCTGTTGTTGCTGGCAAAATTAAACTTATTGAGATGTGTTTGAAAAGGAGATCTGGGAAAATGAATTACAATTTTTTTAAACTTGTAAAAGTGGTTTGTGAAATGAAATAAAGGAAAAGTGAAATGCCATTACTTGTTTGTACTAAGGTGTTTTCCTTCCTTTTCTTTGCAGAGTTTTAAATAATAATATATTATTATTAAAACTGTCTTATTAATTAACCAGTTTTACTTAACCTAGCACAAAGTTATTCTTGATGACTGAGACTAAAACATTGTGGATGCTTCCTTTACTCATTGCACTGACCTGTAATTTCAGGTCCAATGTCCATGTTCAGAGTACATGTTAGTGTAGGGATTATGATTATTGTCCTGTATAGGCACCTTTTGGTACAGTCTGAACTGATATCAAGTTGCAAATATGAATTGTTAAAATAAAATTCAGTTTTATTTGAATAAGATTTATTATTTTGTAGAATAGAATTTCTTAATCTATCCATTACATTCTGTGCACTGTGGTTATTACTTAATGTGGTGAACTCTTACTTGCAAAGTTAGTATTGAGTTTTATTTTTAATAAACACTTGCATGCATATTGAGGAATGCCATTGTGCATTTTATATCTGAAAGTGATGAGCATTAGGGACAAGAAACATGTTCTAGATGAGGATCTGCAGCTTTAAATTTATGTGGTATTCACGTGTTCCCCCAGCTGGGATTAATGATTCTACTTGTTAAACAATCTTTAGCACTGTCAGTATAAGCCTCCTTCATTGTATCTGTACCTCCACTTTCTTGTCTTATGTTGTAAAATGTTTCGAATTATGTAAAGATCATTAGATTTAGTATATATATATATATATATATATATATATATATATATATATATATATATATATAGACCATTTGATTTTGGACTTTGCCAAATTTTTTTACTATGAGCAAAGCTTAGAAAGAATAGTGACTGCACACTTTAAAATGATCTTGTAAATGGTAGAAAAATACAGTATTGTGCATGAGAGATGTGCTAAAATACCTGATATTTTTGTTTACTGGAAGCAAGTGAGTGAATTGAATAGTTATTTCATGTCAGATTATGAAGATGTATATAGTTAATCAAATAGTAGTTCTTTTTTAATGTTTGATTAGAGCAGCTTCATTAGATGATTACTGTTTACAAAATGCTACAAACACTGGTGCAGTTTTAGCTTCAGTGCTCATTATAAATATTAAATGTTTGACAAAACTGCTAGAAATTCTGTACAGTTCAGTACAGTGATTTATTAGGCTTTAGCCGTTATGACTTGACTGATTTAGGCACATTAAGGAACTTAAATGGAAGTGTGGATTTTTTTTTTCTTTCTTCATGTACAACTCTGCAATAGTTTTTCCCCTTTAAACCAGAGGAAGTTGTATTTACCAATTTTGACTTAGGAGTTCAGTATGCAGTGTAAACCCCCATTACACTACACAAATTTTCCATCATTTTATGGCACAGACTCCATTTACTTAAATGTAGCAAGTTTGGGGTAGCTATAGCACTTCAAGCTGTGTAGTGTGGTATCCCTATCCACTCGGTCAAAGAAGTTGGCAACTCATCCTGACAAAATGTTTGGTTTTGTCTTAAGTAATAAGATTGTGCAGGAGCTGACAGCCATTGAGCACTTGGCTAGAAATACAGTACAGCCCTGCAGAAACGAGGAACGCTAGTGTTTTGGACCATGCCAACTGAACAGAGTCTCGTCTGTATGTCTTGTGTTTTTTGTACTGTGACAGATTTGAAAAAGGTAAATAAATGGGTTGAGACTAGAGATGAACTCAGTCATGCCTGTAAAGCCTTTATACAGCACGAGTGCTGGAGGAGTCTGTGAGCTCGCAATATGGAAATGTGAATAGTGCAAAAAAAGTTCATGCCCATTTGTGTAATTTGTCATCCCCTGCAATTCCTGGTCATGTAATCTGACATCCTCAAGGCAACAAAATCCTGCAATTGCATTAAGTTTGACATCCTTTCCGACCAGACATTGTACAGTGTCAATTCTCTAAGAACCCCAAACCTATCCTTCTTTAAATCTGTAGCTTAATTGTTAACGTCGTAAGGGGGGAAAAATGCTAAGTGTCCTCAACATTTAATCACTGTACCATGCTATTATGATTATTAAGTCTCTAAATTATGCATCTTAAAGAGTTTTAAACGTCTCAAAGTCCTTCTTTGCTACTTACTAGCACAGCCTGCCATAAGTGGATCTTCATTTTTATATAAATCGCCCGCATTAGAAATTGTGCATTATAATTCACAACATACAGCTGGTGTTTTAACTTATACTGAAAATCTTTATTTACAAAGAATAAAAGGCCTGAAGTGGGTTTTAAAATTGAAGTAGTTTCTGTCAAGAGTGGTGTAGTAGCTTAAGCCCATTGCCGTATTCGGTTTTGTACAAGCAGCGTATATAAAAACAGCTTAAGGTATTAACACAGGCTCTTACAAATTTTATAATGAGCCTTTATGTAAAAAAGGCAGAACCTCTCGTTTAATTGCTTGTTACACATATTAACTATTTTAACCCCTTCACCCTTACTTGAACAAATTTTAATTCAGAAAGTTTTTGCTCTGACAAAAATGGTCTTTGAATAATAATAACAAACATAACCCTTGATGAATGTGATATTAATTTTTCTGAGCTACATATGTGTTACTGGGACTAACAGTGTTGTAAAAACAATCTTTAATTTGACATTTATCTGATCATCTTAAAAAAAAATAAAATAAGTTCCATTTTAATTTGGGAATAAAATTTAAATTATGAAACTGTGTTTAAATTTTAAGTCATGCTTATTTTCTTTGAATAATATTAAAGGTGTGGGGCTGCTGAAAAATACTAAAAATACAGAACTCAATTCATCAGTGTTGCAACAAACATTGGAAAGTTGTACATGTTTTGAAGAATGTACTATTTATAAACAATACTGCTGACTTTTTTGTTTTTAATCAGACACACTTGTTGTTGCATCATCTTTGTGCCTTTTCTGAAAAATCATTGTGATGTTTATTGGTTTATTAACTTGTTACCATATGCAGAGATTACATGGAGTAACTATTGAAACAGCGAATATACAACTCTGAAATTTTCAAATGCAGTATATTGTTTTTTGCTACTTTTCCTTTGAGAACAGAGCTTTAATAATTGTTTGCTAATCTAGCCTAAGAATGATGACACTTTAATTGTTTATATTCTGTATTTTTAAGATTATTTTTTTCTGCACGCCTTTACTTTTTTTAATTGTTTTCAGAAAGGACTAAAGAACGTGTTTGATGAAGCAATATTGGCAGCCCTGGAGCCTCCTGAACCCAAGAAGAAACCCAGGTGCGCTCTGCTATGAACCCTGGCCCTCTGTTTTCTCCACAATAAAATGCTGAACCACAGCTTTTACTAAATGAAGAGTGAAAGCATACGACCTGCAATAAAGATAAAAAGAAATTGCCCGGTATGCCCATACTGTACAAGAAGGCACCAAAAGTGTGCTGAGAGTTAGCATCCCCCCCAATGTAACATTGCATTTTTTAATTAATGGTTTATGTATCAAACACTGATCTGTACTTTTTTTTTTTCTAATTTTTTTTCTTCCTCAAGAGCCGCCTGCCGTGATTTTAATATTTTGTAACAGTTGATTGGGATGGGGGGCTAAATGTTAATGTGCTAATGAATCCCGTGTGCCACATTGGAATGTCAAATAGGAATTGCAAATGGTGCACATTGATTACAAGTGTGGAAAGGGGTTTGTAGATTGATAAGACAGACAGAAGCCCAGTACTGTTTTATAAAAATAAAAAAAGCTGGCTTTAAGACTTCAGTAGCCATTTTTAAATCCACTTCTGGAGAAATGGCATGCTATGTTAACTTTCTTTTGAGCTTCTTGATTGGATTGCACAGGGAGATTTCCTTAAATGGAGTTTGAAAATAAAACTGTTCTGTATAGCCTTGCTGGCCTAAATGGCTTTCCAAGTAAAATCAAGTCACCAGCAGAATATCAATTGTTTTCCTTGTCTTTTTTCCATCAGCAAAAGAAAAAATAATGTGTGCAGCACTGAGGTAGTTTATTTAAACTCTTCATGTTAAAGCTTGTGAAAAAAGTGTGTCATGAGCATGGCACATGCTTCCCAGTATTGAAAGAACAAGCTGCTGTTCCATTGTGGTACCTGGGGTAAAAAGGGATTCCTCAGTACTTGTTGTAATGCATGTGTGCGACATTCAGTTCCTGTGGTTAGATTAATATTAATAATATTGTAAACTGATACAAATTGCTGTTGTAGACTTCAGTGTTATTTTGCATTTTTACCAAAACTATTTTGAAATTTTATTTGGAACTATTTCCTTTTCGTAAAATATGCCTTTTCATCTTTCAACATTCTGATCTTGTAACCTCCTTTGGGTTTACCTAAGAGTGTTTGTTTTTTTTTTTTTTTTTTTTTTTTTTATCTTATTTTCTTCAATTCTTTGTATATGCATTCTTTTCAAAGATATTAAACTTATACCTTAATGAACTTTTATTTTTTTAATTCATTTTTAAACTTTTTGATTATGCTATATAAGCATTTATGCTAAGAGCAGACCTAAGCACAAGATTTTCATATTGAAGCAAATACTGAACATAGCCTACATATGCCTGGATTGTATTGCTGTTGGATGTCCAGCTAGGATATGATGCATCTCTGTGAACCATACTGAGAGAAGACATTCTTTTCTCACCACATGGCTTCAGGTAGGTTAAATTAATTTTTGTAGGTTTTTTTGTCTTTTATTTATTTATCAAAATACATTAAAAAGGGTTTACTTTATAAATTGCTTGAATCTTTCATATTACAGTATAGTCTTTCCTTTTATGTTTTCTGAATGCCTGTATATTACAGTACTTACAAATATTTATTTCATTCATCTAGAATCTAGTAATAATTGATCACTCGTGTAATTTAACACCAAATTTTGGACAGCCCAGTAGTTTAATGGTTTTTTTTACTTTTGCAATTCAAGTCCCAGTTCTGGTGTTTTTTTTTTATTATGGAAAACAAAATACTTTCAAAGATCAGTCACCTTTTTTATAATCATTTAATCTTTCTTATAGCAGGTTTGATAAAACCTTGACATGAAACTATGCAGCCATTCTTGTATAAATTGACAGAAAAGGGTGGAATGCTAGACCAGTCCACTCCTTTTTGGTGATTTCTATGTAAAAAGCTGCATCATAAAAGAGTACTTTTTTGTTCTTAAAATATAAATCAATCCTTCGAACAAACAAAATTTACAATGCCAAATTAAAATTTTCCATGCTTGTGAACTTCGGGTTGGGGGGGGAGAGAGGATAAAATCCTCTTTTTAACGTAGTACACTGGTACAGAGGTACATAGTATAAAAACTAAATTATGGACGGAAAATTGTTAGAAGACAAAATACCTGGAGTTAATGAAAATCTCACAAACACATGGAAGGGTGTCATTATTTTCATGTGTTCTGCGTACAGTGAAATTCCCACTTGTTTGTGCTAATCACCATGCGAAACATCCTCACTCTATAGTGCTGTGATCAGTGAGTAGAACTACCTCACCTTGAAACATCTGCCCTCTTTTTACCAAGTCAGCTACATTAAGATATTATGACCTATTATTCCTTGGATAGCTGCTTAATCTCTGATAACGTTTGAGTCATACTTCAAGTACTGTCTCAATATCTTTACAGTTTAGAAGAATGTGTGTTAAGTTGGGATTTTACTTCAGTTTTGTTATAGGTTTTTGGGGCTTACATAACTGCCTAAGCCATCCATCTGCTCAACACATACTCCACTAAATCATGAAATAGTATTTTAGATTATATATATTTTAATTAATATTTGGACACTAATCTTTTAGTATGTTTTTGCAGGTAAATGGCTAAGACAAATGCTTGACAATACTTTTGTCACAGACCTCTTGATTTGCAGTGTTCATACATGTTGGCTACTATACAAAGCAGTATTTGAGGTAGCTAGTAATTACTTAACAGGATGTCAATTTTAATAATAATTCTTTATACTTTTCTGACTTTTTTGGTGTGTTTTAATTCTTACGGTTTATGCACAAACTGCTCACAGTGTTGAGAAAGACAACTTCTAAATACAAACTTGGTAACTTTAGCATGCCTGGTAAAATAAAAGGAGAAAGCTCTCTGTACTGTGATAGCTGAAAGAAATCCATTGATTTTGTTAATTGCAAAACTCCCTCTATACAGAGGGGGTTTGACAGGAACCCATTCAAGTCAGACTCTGATCCTAGAGTACCACAGTGGCTGTAGGTTTTCCTTCTAGTTACTTAGTGATGCTATTAGAAGGGACTTTTTGTGCATTAAATTTAATTGACCTACTTCTACTGATTTTCGTAATCCTTTACTGCTTCTTTGTTCCCTTATTCATCAGCCAAACAGTGACATTCCAAGGGAGCACAAAAAAGGTGTCCAGTGATAACACCTGGCAGGTTGTAGAAAGGTTATGGAAAAAAAAACACAATTTTAAGATACATGACTCATTTTCTCCCTTTCTGGATCTCCAGCTACAAATATACAAACCGAATCACAGACCTTCACTTCCATATGTATATAATATTTATATACTAGCAGCGGAGAAGTAGTGTGTTAAAGAAGGTATGAAAAAGAAAAGGAAAAATTTTAAAAATAACGTAACATGGTTGTTAATGTAATTGTTTTGTCATTGATATGAGTGTTTTTCTCATATCTATCTATCTATATATACCCGCGCTTGGCAGCGGAGAAGTAGTGTGTTAAAAAGAAGGAAAGAGAAAGAAAAGGAAACATTTTGAAAATAACGTAACATGATTGTCAATGTAATTGTTTTGTCACTGTTATGAGTGTCGCTGTGAGATATATATATATATATATATAGGAAAATACCCACGCTTTGCAGCGATGTCATGTGTTAAAGAAGTTATGAAAAAGAAAAGGAAACATTTTAAAAATGTAACATGATTGTCAAAGTAATTGTTTTGTGTATTTGGCGGCAGCGTCACGAAGTTGTTTTCGGTAGCTGCATCAGAAAATGTACCACGCGTCTGACACGCCTCCTTTTTACTGTTTTCTCACAGCTTGGATTGCTGCTGTCATATATATACACACACACATACATACATACATTCACACACACACACACACATATATATATATATATATGTATATATATATATATATATATATATATATATATATACTTGTGTGTATGTTTGTATGTGTCTATATGTGTGTGTATAGGTTTGGTCACTGAGTGCAAGGGAAAAATAATAAATTATAGTCTATAAGTTATTAAACAGTAAAACATTAACGTTTTAAGAAGTACAGGCACATTGAAATTACATTTTCTATGTGAACGTTCAAATTTGTGCCTCTGGTAATGTGCCTTACCGGCATTTAAAGAAAATTAGTTTTGTGTCCTCTGCAGTGTTAAGAGAGAAAGGCTTTGGTTTGGGATAAAAGGAAAAAGGTGTAAAGAAAGGAAAGTTGCCTTTTTCTTTTATATAGTATAGAGAGATGTGTTTGCTGACGTTATGATCGCCTTTTGGGGACGGTCGCGTGGGGGTTCTTGTGTAGACTGGTGAGACGCCCCTGCCATTAATCGGCTGTGATGGCACTGTCAGTCCTCCAGTCGTGTGCGTGTCTTCATAATCCAAGCTGACAACCTCATAATCGTATACGTTGAAAAGAAAGTGTGAATCGCCTTAATATTATTTTGCGGTGTAGAAAAGGGGTCCCATGCTTGCACTTGTTTGGGCTATAGCTCAGGGGGAGGATGAAAAAAATGAAAAGTGCTCACTTTGACTTAAGGCAGAAGCGCAGTCAGCATCTCAAAGGCCGCACAGCTATGCACGCGCTGGCTGCTCGACTTTTGCTGGGCAGGAGACCCCAGTTTTTGCAGACACGCTCATGATATCAAAAGTCTCAGCGCTCTTTGGAGGTCATTCATATATATATATATATATATATATATATATATATATATATATATATATATATATATATATACCGCGCGGAAAGTAATGAAAAGAAAAGGAAACATTTTAATAATAACGTAACATGATTGACATTGTCATGAGTGTTGCTGTCATATATATGCCTGCCTAAATAAGTCACCCTCGCTTTGCTCTTACTTTTTACCGCTCATTTAATCATGGCTAGTGGCGAAAAATTATAAAATGGAAGGAGGATGGCTTTACCAAAACAATTATTGATGGCTAATCGATTATTCATAAAGCTTGAATTGGTGATCTGTTTTTCTGTGTTAACCTCATATTTTTCATACTTCTTCTCAAACTAAGGTGGTGCGAGGGTAAAATGAATCGGGATGCGCTTGATCAATGTAATCGGTGTACCAGGAAATCATGCATTGACAAAAGCTCCCTTTGCTTGTAATGCAAAGTGTGATTAAATGCATTATTTTTAAATGTTATGGAGCACATGCATCAAGCTTCTCAGCTGTGCTTGTGCTAAGAAAAGGAAAGATTTTAAAAATAACGTAACACGATTGTCAATGTGACCTTTTGTAAG